>NC_139518.1:72285848-72288348 GCF_947247035.1 Vipera ursinii
AGGGTTAGGGTTAGGGTTAGGGTTAGGGATAGGGATAGGGATAGGGTTAGGGTTAGGGGTAGGGTTCGGGTTCGGGTTCGGGTTCGGGTTCGGGTTAGGGTTAGGGTTAGGGTTAGGGTTAGGGTTTAGGGTTAGGGTTAGGGTTAGGGTTAGGGTTAGGGTTAGGGTTAGCGTTAGCGTTAGGGGTAGGGGTAGGGGTAGGCTTCGCATTAGATTTAGGGTTAGGGGTAGTATTAGGGTTAGGGCTGACAGTTAGGGTTAGGGTTAGGGTTAGGATTAGGGTTAGGGTTAGGGTTAGGGATAGGGTTAGGGTTAGGGTTAGGGGTTAGGGTTAGGGTTAGGGTTAGGGTTAGGGTTAGGGTTAGGGTTAGGGTTAGGGTTAGGGTTAGGGTTAGGGTTAGGGTTAGGGATAGGGTTAGCATTAGCGTTAGGGTTAGGGCTGACGGTTAGGGTTAGGGTTAGGGTTAGGGTTCGCGTTAGGGTTAGGGTTAGGGTTAGGGTTAGGGTTAGGGTTAGGGATAGGGATAGGGATAGGGTTAGGGTTAGGGGTAGGGGTAGGGGTAGGGGTAGGGGTAGGGGTAGGAGTAGGGGTAGGGGTAGGGTTCGCTTTAGGGTTAGGGTTAGGGGTAGTGTTAGGGTTAGGGCTGACAGTTAGGGTTAGGGTTAGGGTTAGGGATAGGGTTAGGGTTAGGGTTAGGGTTAGGGTTAGGGTTAGGGTTAGGGTTAGGATTAGGGTTAGGGTTAAGGTTAGGGATAGGGATAGGGTTAGGGTTAGGGTTAGGGCTGACGGTTAGAGTTAGGGTTAGCGTTAGGGTTCATGTTAGGGTTAGGGTTAGCTTTAGGGTTAGGGTTAGGGTTAGGGTTATGGTTAGGGTTTGGGTTAGGGTTAGGGTTAGGGTTCGGTTTCGGGTTCGGGTTTGGGTTCGGGTTTGGGTTCAGGTTCGGGTTAGGGGTAGTGGTAGGGGGAGGGGGAGGGGGAGGGTTCGCATTAGGGTTAGGGTTAGGGCTAGGGTTAGGGTTAGCGTTAGCGTTAGGGTTCGCATTAGGGTTAGGGTTAGGGTTAGTATTAGGGTTAGGGATAGGGTTAGGATTAGCGTTAGGGTTAGGGTAAGGGTTAGGGTTAGGGTTAGGGTTAGGGTTAGGGTTAGGGATAGGGATAGGGATAGGGATAGGGATAGGGTTAGGGTTAGGTTTAGGGTTAGGCTTAGGGTTAGGGTTTAGGGTCAGGGTTAGGGTTAGGGTTAGGGTTAGCGTTAGGGGTAGGGTTAGCGTTAGGGGTAGGGGTAGGGGTAGGGGTAGGGGTAGGCTTCGCATTAGATTTAGGGTTAGGGGTAGTATTAGGGTTAGGGCTGACAGTTAGGGTTAGGGTTAGGGTTAGGATTAGGGTTAGGGTTAGGGTTAGGGATAGGGATAGGGTTAGGGTTAGGGTTAGGGGTTAGGGGTTAGGGTTAGGGTTAGGGTTAGGGTTAGGGTTAGGGTTAGGGATACGGTTAGCATTAGCGTTAGGGTTAGGGCTGACGGTTAGGGTTAGCGTTAGGGTTCGCGTTAGGGTTAAGGTTCGGTTTCGGTTTCGGTTTCGGGTTTGGGTTTGGGTTCGGGTTCGGGTTCGGGTTCGGGTTAGGGGGAGGGGGAGGGGGAGGGGGAGGGGGAGGGGGAGGGTTCGCATTAGGGTTAGGGTTAGGGCTAGGGTTAGGGTTAGCGTTAGCGTTAGGGTTCGCATTAGGGTTAGGGTTAGGGTTAGGGTTAGGGTTAGGGATAGGGTTAGGATTAGCGTTAGGGTTAGGGTAAGGGTTAGGGTTAGGGTTAGGGTTAGGGTTAGGGTTAGGGTTAGGGTTAGGGTTAGGGATAGGGTTAGGGTTAGGGTTAGGGTTAGGGTTAGGGTTAGGGTTAGGGTTAGGGTTAGGGTTAGGGATAGGGATAGGGATAGGGTTAGGGTTAGGGTTAGGGTTAGGGTTAGGGTTAGGGTTTAGGGTTAGGGTTAGGGTTAGGGTTAGCGTTAGGGGTAGGGGTAGGGGTAGGGGTCGGGGTAGGCTTCGCATTAGATTTAGGGTTAGGGGTAGTATTAGGGTTAGGGCTGACAGTTAGGGTTAGGGTTAGGTTTAGGATTAGGGTTAGGGTTAGGGTTAGGGATAGGGTTAGGGTTAGGGTTAGGGGTTAGGGTTAGTGTTAGGGTTAGGGTTAGGGTTAGGGTTAGGGTTAGGGTTAGGGTTAGGGATAGGGTTAGCATTAGCGTTAGGGTTAGGGTTAGGGTTAGGGTTAGGGTTAGGGTTAGGGTTTAGGGTTAGGGTTAGGGTTAGGGTTAGGGTTAGCGTTAGGGTTAGGGTTAGCGTTAGGGGTAGGGGTAGGAGTAGGGGTAGGGGTAGGCTTCGCATTAGATTTAGGGTTAGGGGTAGTATTAGGGTTAGGGCTGACAGTTAGGGTTAGGGTTAGGGTTAGGATTAGGGTTAGGGTTAGGGTTAGGGATAGGGTTAGGGTTAGGGTTAGGGGTTAGGGTTAGTGT
>NC_139518.1:72425848-72428348 GCF_947247035.1 Vipera ursinii
AGGGTTAGGGTTAGGGTTAGGGTTAGGGTTAGGGCTGCGGTTAGGGTTAGGGTTAGTGTTTGAGTTCGCGTTAGGGTTAGGGTTAGGGTTAGCATTAGGGTTAGGGTTAGGGTTAAGGTTAGGGTTAGGGTTAGGGTTAGGGTTAGGGTTAGGGTTAGGGTTAGGGTCAGGGTTAGGGTTATTGTTAGGGTTAGGGTTAGGGTTAGGGATAGGGATAGGGTTAGGATTAGCTTTAGGGTTCGCGTTAGGGTTAGGGTTAGGGTTAGGGTTAGGGTTAGCATTAGGGTTAGGGCTGATGGTTAGGGTTAGGGTTAGGGTTAGGGTTAGGGTTAGGGTTAAGGTTAGGGGTAGGGGTAGGGGTAGGGGTATGGGTAGGCGTAGTGTTCGCATTAGGGTTAGGGTTAGGTGTAGTATTAGGGTTATTGCTGAGAGTTAGGGTTAGGATTAGGATTAGGATTAGGGTTAGGGTTAGGGTTAGGGTTAGGATTAGCGTTAGGGTTCGCGTTAGGGTTAGGGTTAGGGTTAGGGTTAGGGTTAGGGTTAGGGTTAGGGTTAGGGTTCGCCTTAGGGTTAGGGTTAGGGTTAGGTTAGGGTTAGGGATAGGGATAGGGATAGGGATAGGGATATGGTTAGGGTTAACGTTAGGGTTAGCGTTAGGGTTTGGGTTAGGGTTAGGGTTAGGGCTAGGGTTAGGGTTAGGGTTAGCGTTAGGGTTCGCATTAGGGTTAGCGTTAGGGTTAGGGTTAGGGTTAGTGTTAATTGGGTTAATGATCTTAATTGGGGTCAATGATGGTTAAAGGGGATTAATGGTGGTTACTGAAGGTTAATGGTGGTTAATGGGGATTAATGGGGGTTAATGGGGGTTAATGGGGGTTAATGCAATTAATAGGGTTCATTGGTGGTTTAGGGGGTTTAAGTGGTTAATGAAGGTTAATGTTCGTTAATAAGTTTTAATGGGCTTAATTGGGATCAATGATGGTTAAAGGGATTAATGGTGGTTAATGAAGGTTAATGGTGGTTAATGGGGATTAATGGAGGTTAATGGGGGTTAATGGGTGTTAATTGGGTTTAATGGAGGTTAATGGTCATTATTAAGTTTTAATGGGCTTAATTGGGATTAATGATGGTTAAAGGCATTAATGGTGGTTAATGAAGGTTAATGGTGGTTAATGGGGATTAATGGAGGTTAATGGGGTTAATGGGGTTAATTGGGTTTAATGGAGGTAAATGGGGTTAATGGTGTTTAATGGCTGTTAATGGCAGCTAATGGGCTTTAATGGGGTTAATGGAGGTCAATGGTGGTTTATAGGGTTAATGGGGTTTAATGGAATTAATAGTGGTCAATGGTGGTTAAAGGGGGTTAATGGGGTGAATAGCAGTTATTGGGTTTTAATGGGGTTAAACACCCTAGCCCTAACCCTAACCCAACCCTAATGCTAACCCTAATCCTACCCACTAACCCCGTAACCTCTAAACCTAAACACAAACCCCAAACCCTAAATCCTAACCCTAATCCTGTCCATAACCTTCATTAACCACCATTAACCACCATTGCCCCATTAACTGCATTAACCATCATTAACTATCATTAACCACCATAGACCATTACTAACAACTATTAACCCCTATTAACCACCATTGACCTCCATTGACCCCATTAAAACCCATTAACGGCCATTAACTGCCTTTAAGCACAATTATCCCCCATTATCCTCCACTAACTGCCATTAACCCCCATTACCATCCATTAACAACCATTAACCCCAAATAAACCACCACTGACCCCTACTAATTGCATTAACCCCCATTAACTACCATCAAACTTCATTAACCAACATAAACCAACATTGACCCCATAAACCCCCATAAACCACCATTAAACCCCATTAACCACCATTATCCACCAATGCCCCCATTAACTGCCTTAACCATCCATTAACCCCCATTAAACCCCATAAACCACAATCAGGTTAAGGTTAGGGTTAGGGTTTAGGGTTAGGGGTTAGGGGTTAGGGGTTAGAGTTAGGATTAGGGATAGGGTTAGGCTTTAGGGTTAGGGTTAGGGTTAGGGTTAGGGTTAGGGTCAGGGTCAGGGTTCGGGTTAGGGTTAGGGTTAGATTTAGGGTTAGGGTTTAGGGTTAGGGTTTAGGGCTAGGGCTAGGGTTAGGGTTAGGGTTAGGGTTAGCGTTAGGGTTTAGGGTTAGGGTTTAGGGTTAGGGTTGTGTTAGGGTTAGGGTTAGGGTTAGGGTTAGGGTTAGGGTTAGGGTTAGGGTTAGGGGTTAGGGTTAGGGTTAGGGTTAGGGTTAGGGTTAGGGTTAGGGTTAGGGTTAGGGTTAGGGGTTAGGGTTAGGGTTTGTGTTCGGATGAGGGTTAGGGTTAGGGTTAGGGTTAGGGTTCGCATTAGGGTTAGGGTTAGGGTTAGGGTTAGGGTTAGGATTAGGGTTGTGTTAGGGTTAGTGTTAGGGTTAGGGTTAGGGTTAGGGTTAGGGTTTGGGGTTAG
>NC_139518.1:72433348-72435848 GCF_947247035.1 Vipera ursinii
GTTTGAGTTCGCGTTAGGGTTAGGGTTAGGGTTAGCATTAGGGTTAGGGTTAGGGTTAGGGTTAGGGTTAGGGTTAGGGTTAGGGTTAGGGTTAGGGTCAGGGTTAGGGTTATTGTTAGGGTTAGGGTTAGGGTTAGGGATAGGGATAGGGTTAGGATTAGCTTTAGGGTTAGGGTTAGGGTTAGGGTTAGGGTTAGGGCTGCGGTTAGGGTTAGGGTTAGCGTTTGGGTTCGCGTTAGGGTTAGGGTTAGGGTTAGGGTTAGGGTTAGCATTAGGGTTAGGGCTGATGGTTAGGGTTAGGGTTAGGGTTAGGGTTAGGGTTAGGGTTAGGGTTAGGGTTAAGGTTAGTGGTAGGGGTAGGGGTAGGGGTAGGGGTAGGGGTAGGCGTAGGGTTCGCATTAGGGTTAGGGTTAGGTGTAGTATTAGGGTTATGGCTGAGAGTTAGGGTTAGGATTAGGATTAGGATTAGGGTTAGGGTTAGGGTTAGGGTTAGGATTAGCGTTAGGGTTCGCGTTAGGGTTAGGGTTAGGGTTAGGGTTAGGGTTAGGGTTAGGGTTCGCCTTAGGGTTAGGGTTAGGGTTAGGGTTAGGGTTAGGGATAGGGATAGGGATATGGTTAGGGTTAACGTTAGGGTTAGCGTTAGGGTTAGGGTTAGGGTTAGGGTTAGGGCTAGGGTTAGGGTTAGGGTTAGCGTTAGGGTTCGCATTAGGGTTAGCGTTAGGGTTAGGGTTAGGGTTAGTGTTAATTGGGTTAATGATCTTAATTGGGGTCAATGATGGTTAAAGGGGATTAATGGTGGTTACTGAAGGTTAATGGTGGTTAATGGGGATTAATGGGGGTTAATGGGGGTTAATGGGGGTTAATGCAATTAATAGGGTTCATTGGTGGTTTAGGGGGTTTAAGTGGTTAATGAAGGTTAATGTTCGTTAATAAGTTTTAATGGGCTTAATTGGGATCAATGATGGTTAAAGGGATTAATGGTGGTTAATGAAGGTTAATGGTGGTTAATGGGGATTAATGGAGGTTAATGGGGGTTAATGGGTGTTAATTGGGTTTAATGGAGGTTAATGGTCATTATTAAGTTTTAATGGGCTTAATTGGGATTAATGATGGTTAAAGGCATTAATGGTGGTTAATGAAGGTTAATGGTGGTTAATGGGGATTAATGGAGGTTAATGGGGTTAATGGGGGTTAATTGGGTTTAATGGAGGTAAATGGGGTTAATGGTGTTTAATGGCTGTTAATGGCAGCTAATGGGCTTTAATGGGGTTAATGGAGGTCAATGGTGGTTTATAGGGTTAATGGGGTTTAATGGAATTAATAGTGGTCAATGGTGGTTAAAGGGGGTTAATGGGGTGAATAGCAGTTATTGGGTTTTAATGGGGTTAAACACCCTAGCCCTAACCCTAACCCAACCCTAATGCTAACCCTAATCCTACCCACTAACCCCGTAACCTCTAAACCTAAACACAAACCCCAAACCCTAAATCCTAACCCTAATCCTGTCCATAACCTTCATTAACCACCATTAACCACCATTGCCCCATTAACTGCATTAACCATCATTAACTATCATTAACCACCATAGACCATTACTAACAACTATTAACCCCTATTAACCACCATTGACCTCCATTGACCCCATTAAAACCCATTAACGGCCATTAACTGCCTTTAAGCACAATTATCCCCCATTATCCTCCACTAACTGCCATTAACCCCCATTACCATCCATTAACAACCATTAACCCCAAATAAACCACCACTGACCCCTACTAATTGCATTAACCCCCATTAACTACCATCAAACTTCATTAACCAACATAAACCAACATTGACCCCATAAACCCCCATAAACCACCATTAAACCCCATTAACCACCATTATCCACCAATGCCCCCATTAACTGCCTTAACCATCCATTAACCCCCATTAAACCCCATAAACCACAATCAGGTTAAGGTTAGGGTTAGGGTTTAGGGTTAGGGGTTAGGGGTTAGGGGTTAGAGTTAGGATTAGGGATAGGGTTAGGCTTTAGGGTTAGGGTTAGGGTTAGGGTTAGGGTTAGGGTTAGGGTCAGGGTCAGGGTTCGGGTTAGGGTTAGGGTTAGATTTAGGGTTAGGGTTTAGGGTTAGGGTTTAGGGCTAGGGCTAGGGTTAGGGTTAGGGTTAGGGTTAGCGTTAGGGTTTAGGGTTAGGGTTAGGGTTAGGGTTAGGGTTAGGGTTAGGGTTAGGGTTAGGGTTAGGGTTAGGGTTAGGGTTAGGGTTAGGGTTAGGGTTAGGGTTAGGGTTAGGGTTAGGGTTAGGGTTAGGGTTAGGGTTAGGGTTAGGGTTAGGTGTAGGGGTAGGGGTAGGGGTAGGGTTTGGGGTAGGGCTAGGGCTAGGGTTAGGGTTAGGTTTCGCATTAGGGTTAGGGTTAGGGTTAATTGGGTTAATGAGCTTAATTGGGGTCAATGATGGTTAGGGTTAGGGTTAGGGTTAGGGTTAGGATTAGGGTTACG
>NC_139518.1:72440848-72460848 GCF_947247035.1 Vipera ursinii
CTCCACTAACTGCCATTAACCCCCATTACCATCCATTAACAACCATTAACCCCAAATAAACCACCACTGACCCCTACTAATTGCATTAACTCCCATTAACTACCATCAAACTTCATTAACCAACATAAACCAACATTGACCCCATAAACCCCCATAAACCACCATTAAACCCCATTAACCACCATTATCCACCAATGCCCCCATTAACTGCCTTAACCATCCATTAACCCCCATTAAACCCCATAAACCACAATCAGGTTAAGGTTAGGGTTAGGGTTTAGGGTTAGGGGTTAGGGGTTAGGGGTTAGAGTTAGGATTAGGGATAGGGTTAGGCTTTAGGGTTAGGGTTAGGGTTAGGGTTAGGGTTAGGGTTAGGGTCAGGGTCAGGGTTCGGGTTAGGGTTAGGGTTAGATTTAGGGTTAGGGTTTAGGGTTAGGGTTTAGGGCTAGGGCTAGGGTTAGGGTTAGGGTTAGGGTTAGCGTTAGGGTTTAGGGTTAGGGTTTAGGGTTAGGGTTAGGGTTAGGGTTCGGGTTCGGGTTCGGGTTCGGGTTCGGGTTCGGGTTAGGCTTTAGGGTTAGGGTTTAGGGTTAGGGTTAGGGTTAGGGTTTTGGGTTAGGGTTTAGGGTTAGGGTTAGGGTTAGGGTTAGGGTTAGGGGTAGGGGTAGGGGTAGGGGTAGGGTTAGGGTTAGGGTTAGGGTTAGGGTTAGGTGTAGGGGTAGGGGTAGGGGTAGGGTTTGGGGTAGGGCTAGGGCTAGGGTTAGGGTTAGGGTTCGCATTAGGGTTAGGGTTAGGGTTAGGGTTAATTGGGTTAATGAGCTTAATTGGGGTCAATGATGGTTAGGGTTAGGGTTAGGGTTAGGGTTAGGATTAGGGTTACGATTCACGTTAGGGTTAGGGTTAGGGTTAGGGGTAGGGGTAGGAGTAGGGGTAGGGGTAGTGCTAGGGTTAGGGTTAGGGTTAGGGTTCGCATTAGGGTTAGGGTTAGGGTTAGTGTTAAGGTTAGGGCTGATTGTTAGGGTTAGGGCTAGGGTTAGGGTTAGCGTTAGGGTTCGCATTAGGGTTAGGGTTAGGGTTAGGGTTAATTGGGTTAATGAGCTTAATTGGGGTCAATGATGGTTAGGGTTAGGGTTAGGGTTAGGATTAGGGTTACGATTCACGTTAGGGTTAGGGTTAGGGTTAGGGGTAGGGGTAGGGGTAGGAGTAGGGGTAGGGGTAGTGCTAGGGTTAGGGTTAGGGTTAGGGTTCGCATTAGGGTTAGGGTTAGGGTTAGTGTTAAGGTTAGGGCTGATGGTTAGGGTTAGGGCTACGGTTAGGGTTAGCGTTAGGGTTCGCATTAGGGTTAGGGTTAGGGTTAGGGTTAATTGGGTTAATGAGCTTATTTGGGGTCAATGATGGTTAGGGTTAGGGTTAGGATTAGGGTTACGATTCACGTTAGGGTTAGGGTTAGGGTTTGCGTTAGGGTTAGGGCTGATGGTTAGGGTTAGGGTTAGGGTTAGGGTTTGTGGTTAGTGTTAGTGTTAGGGTGAGGGTTAGGGGTTAGGGTTCAGGTTAGGGTTAGGGTTAGGGTTAGGGTTAGGGTTAGGGTTAGGGTTAGGGTTAGGGTTAGGGTTAGGGTTCGCGTTAGGGTTAGGGTTAGGATTAGTGTTAGTGGTAAGGTTAGGGTTAGGGTTAGGATTAGTGTTAGTGGTAGGGTTAGGGTTAGGGTTAATTGGGTTAGTGAGCTTAATTGGGGTCATTGATGGTTAAAGGGGATTAATGGTGGTTAATGAAGGTTAATGGTGGTTAATAGCGATTAATGGAGGTAAATGGGGTTAATGGTGTTTAATGGCTGTTAATGGCAGCTAATGGGCTTTAATGGGGTTAATGGAGGTCAATGGTGGTTTATAGGGTTAATGGGGTTTAATGGAATTAATAGTGGTCAATGGTGGTTAAAGGGGGTTAATGGGGTGAATAGCAGTTATTGGGTTTTAATGGGGTTAAACACCCTAGCCCTAACCCTAACCCAATCCTAATGCTAACCCTAACCCTACCCCCTAACCCCGTAACCTCTAAACCTAAACACAAACCCCAAACCCTAAATCCTAACCCTAATCCTGTCCCTAACCTTCATTAACCACCATTAACCACCATTGCCCCATTAACTGCATTAACCATCATTAACCATCATTAACCACCATAGACCATTACTAACAACTATTAACCCCTATTAACCACCATTGACCTCCATTGACCCCATTAAAACCCATTAACGGCCATTAACTGCCTTTAAGCACAGTTATCCTCCATTATCCTCCACTAACTGCCATTAACCCCCATTACCATCCATTAACAACCATTAACCCCAAATAAACCACCACTGACCCCTACTAATTGCATTAACCCCCATTAACTACCATCAACCTTCATTAACCAACATAAACCAACATTGACCCCATAAACCCCCATAAACCACCATTAAACCCCATTAACCACCATTATCCACCAATGCCCCCATTAACTGCCTTAACCATCCATTAACCCCCATTAAACCCCATAAACCACGATCAGGTTAGGGTTAGGGTTAGGGTTAGGGTTTACGGTTAGGGGTTAGGGGTTAGGGGTTAGAGTTAGGGTTAGGGTTAGGGTTAGGGTTTAGGGTTAGAGTTAGGGTTAGGGTTAGGGTTAGGGTTAGGGTCAGGATTCGGGTTAGGGTTAGGGTTAGGCTTAGGGTTAGGATTTAGGGTTAGGGTTTAGGGTTAGGGTTAGGGTTTGGGTTCGGGTTATGGTTAGGGTTAGGGTTAGGGTTAGGGTTAGGGTTAGGGTTTAGGGTTAGGGTTTAGGGTTAGGGTTAGGGTTAGGGTTAGGGTTAGGGTTTAGGGTTAGGGTTAGGGTTAGGGTTAGGGTTAGGGTTAGGGTTAGGGTTAGGGTTAGGGTTAGGGTTAGGGTTAGGGTTTGGGTTAGGGTTAGGGTTAGGGTTAGGGTTCGGGTTCGGGTTCGGGTTCGGGTTCAGGTTCGGGTTCGGGTTAGGGTTAGGGTTAGGGTTTGGGTTAGGGTTAGGGTTAGGGATAGGGATAGGGTTAGGATTAGCGTTTGGGTTAGGGCTGCAGTTAGGGTTAGGATTAGCGTTTGGGTTCGCGTTAGGGTTAGGGTTAGGGGTAGGGGTAGGGGTAGTGGTAGGGTTCGCTTTAGGGTTAGGGTTAGGGTTAACGTTAGGGTTAGGGCTGATGGTTAGGGTTAGGGCTAGGGTTAGGGTTAGCGTTAGGGTTCGCATTAGGGTTAGGGTTAGGGTTAGGGTTAGGGTTAGGGTTAGGGTTAGGGTTAGGGTTAGGGTTAGGGTTAGGGATAGGGATAGGGATAGGGTTAGGGTTACGGCTGACGGTTAGAGTTAGGGTTAGGCTTAGGGTTCGTGTTAGGGTTAGGGTTAGATTTAGGGTTCGGGTTTGGGTTCGGGTTCGGGTACGTGTTCGGGTTAGGGTTAGGGTTAGGGTTAGGGATAGGGTTAGCATTAGCGTTAGGGTTAGGGCTGCGGTTAGGGTTAGGGTTAGGGTTAGGGTTAGGGTTAGGGTTAGGGTTAGGGGTAGGGGTAGGGGTAGGGGTAGGGGTAGGGTTCGCGTTAAGGTTAGGGTTAGGGTTAGCGTTAGTGTTAGGGTTAGGGTTAGGGTTAGGGTTAATTGGGTTAATGACCTTAATTTGGGTCAATGATGGTTAAAGGGATTAATGGTGGTTAATGAAGGTTAATGGTGGTTAATGGGGATTAATGGAGGTTAATGGGGGTTAATGGGGGTTAATTGGGTTTAATGGAGGTTAATGGGGTTAATGGTGTTTAATGGCTGTTAATGGCGGCTAATGGGCTTTAATGGGGTTAATGGAGGTCAATGGTGGTTAGGGTTAGGGTTTAGGGTTAGGGTTAGGGTTAGGGTTAGGGTTAGGGTAAGGGTTAGTGTTAGTGTTAGTGTTAGGGTTAGGGTTAGGGTAAGGGGTAGGGTTAGGGGTAGGGTTAGGGTTAGGGTTAGGGTTAGGGGTAGGGTTTGGGGTAGGGCTAGGGCTAGGGTTAGGGTGAGGGCTGACGGTGAGCGTTAGGGTTAGGGTTAGGGTTAGGATTCGCGTTAGGGTTAGGGTTAGCTTTAGGGTTAGGGTTAGAGTTAGAGTTAGGGTTAGGGTTAGGATTAGGGTTAGGGTTAGGGTTAGGGTTCGGGTTCGGGTTCGGGTTTAGGTTTGTGTTAGGGTTAGATTTAGGGTTAGGGTTAGGGTTAGGGATAGGGTTTGGGTTAGAGTTAGCGTTTGGGTTTGCGTTAGGGTTAGGGTTAGGGTTAGGGTTAGGGTTAGGGTTAGGGCTGCGGTTAGGGTTAGGGTTAGCGTTTGGGTTCGCGTTAGGGTTAGGGTTAGGGTTAGGGTTAGCATTAGGGTTTGGGCTGATGGTTAGGGTTATGGTTAGGGTTAGGGTTAGGGTTAAGGTTAGGGTTAGGGTTAGGGTTAGGGTTAGGGTTAGGGTTAGGGTTAGGGTTAGGGATAGGGATAGGGTTATGATTAGCTTTAGGGTTAGGGTTAGGGTTAGGGTTAGGGTTAGGGTTAGGGTTAGGGCTGCGGTTAGGGTTAGGGTTAGCGTTTGGGTTCGCGTTAGGGTTAGGGTTAGGGTTAGGGTTAGGGTTAGGGTTAGCATTAGGGTTAGGGCTGATGGTTAGGGTTAGGGTTAGGGTTAGGGGTAGGGGTAGGTGTAGGGGTATGGGTAGGCGTAGGGTTCGCATTAGGGTTAGGGTTAGGTGTAGTATTAGGGATACGGCTGAGAGTTAGGGTTACGATTAGGGTTAGGGTTAGGGTTAGGGTTAGCGTTTGGGTTCGCGTTAGGGTTAGGGTTAGGGTTAGGGTTAGGGTTAGGGTTCGCCTTAGGGTTAGGGTTAGGGTTAGTGTTAGGGTTAGGGTTAGGGTTAGGGTTAGGGTTAGGGATAGGGATAGGGATAGGGATATGGTTAGGGTTAACTTTAGGGTTAGCGTTAGGGTTAGGGTTAGGGCTAGGGTTAGGGTTAGGGTTAGCGTTAGGGTTCGCATTAGGGTTAGCGTTAGGGTTAGGATTAGGGTTAGTGTTAATTGGGTTAATGATCTTAATTGGGGTCAATGATGGTTAAAGGTGATTAATGGTGGTTACTGAAGGTTAATGGTTGTTAATGGGGATTAATGGGGGTTAATGGGGGTTAATGGGGGTTAATGGGGGTTAATGCAATTAATAGGGTTCATTGGTGGTTTAGGGGGTTTATGTTGGTTAATGAAGTTTAATGTTCGTTAATAAGTTTTAATGGGCTTAATTGGGATCAATGATGGTTAAAGGGATTAATGGTGGTTAATGAAGGTTAATGGTGGTTAATGGGGGTTAATGGGTGTTAATTGGGTTTAATGGAGGTTAATGGTCATTAATAAGTTTTAATGGGCTTAATTGGGATCAATGATGGTTAAAGGGATTAATGGTGATTAATGAAGGTTAATGGTGTTTAATGGGGATTAATGGAGGTTAATGGGGTTAATGGGGTTAATTGGGTTTAATGGAGGTAAATGGGGTTAATGGTGTTTAATGGCTGTTAATGGCAGCTAATGGGCTTTAATGGGGTTAATGGAGGTCAATGGTGGTTTATAGGGTTAATGGGGTTTAATGGAATTAATAGTGGTCAATGGTGGTTAAAGGGGGTTAATGGGGTGAATAGCAGTTATTGGGTTTTAATGGGGTTAAACACCCTAGCCCTAACCCTAACCCAATCCTAATGCTAACCCTAACCCTACCCCCTAACCCCGTAACCTCTAAACCTAAACACAAACCCCAAACCCTAAATCCTAACTCTAATCCTTTCCATAACCTTCATTAACCACCATTAACCACCATTGCCCCATTAACTGCATTAACCATCATTAACCATCATTAACCACCATAGACCATTACTAACAACTATTAACCCCTATTAACCACCATTGACCTCCATTGACCCCATTAAAACCCATTAACGGCCATTAACTGCCTTTAAGCACAATTATCCCCCATTATCCTCCACTAACTGCCATTAACCCCCATTACCATCCATTAACAACCATTAACCCCAAATAAACCACCACTGACCCCTACTAATTGCATTAACCCCCATTAACTACCATCAACCTTCATTAACCAACATAAACCAACATTGACCCCATAAACCCCCATAAACCACCATTAAACCCCATTAACCACCATTATCCACCAATGCCCCCATTAACTGCCTTAACCATCCATTAACCCCCATTAAACCCCATAAACCACGATCAGGTTAGGGTTAGGGTTAGGGTTAGGGTTTAGGGTTAGGGGTTAGGGGTTAGGGGTTAGAGTTAGGGTTAGGGTTAGGGTTAGGGTTTAGGGTTAGAGTTAGGGTTAGGGTTAGGGTTAGGGTTAGGGTCAGGGTTCGGGTTAGGGTTAGGGTTAGGGTTAGGATTTAGGGTTAGGGTTTAGGGTTAGGGTTAGGGTTTGGGTTCGGGTTATGGTTAGGGTTAGGGTTAGGGTTAGGGTTAGGGTTAGGGTTTAGGGTTAGGGTTTAGGGCTAGGGTTAGGGTTAGGGTTAGGGTTAGGGTTAGGGTTAGGGTTAGGGTTAGGGTTAGGGTTAGGGTTCGGGTTCGGGTTCGGGTTCGGGTTCGGGTTCGGGTTAGGGTTAGGGTTAGGGTTAGGGTTTGGGTTAGGGTTAGGGTTAGGGATAGGGATAGGGTTAGGATTAGCGTTTGGGTTAAGGCTGCAGTTAGGGTTGGGTTCGCGTTAGGGTTAGGGTTAGGGGTAGGGGTAGGGGTAGTGGTAGGGTTCGCTTTAGGGTTAGGGTTAGGGTTAACGTTAGGGTTAGGGCTGATGGTTAGGGTTAGGGCTAGGGTTAGGGTTAGCGTTAGGGTTCGCATTAGGGTTAGGGTTAGGGTTAGGGTTAGGGTTAGGGTTAGGGTTAGGGTTAGGGTTAGGGTTAGGGTTAGGGTTAGGGTTAGGGTTAGGGTTAGTCTTAGGGTTAGGGTTAGGGTTAGGGATAGGGATATGGATAGGGTTAGGGTTACGGCTGACGGTTAGAGTTAGGGTTAGGGTTAGGGTTCGTGTTAGGGTTAGGGTTAGATTTAGGGTTCGGGTTTGGGTTCGGGTTCGGGTACGGGTTCGGGTTCGGGTTAGGGTTAGGGTTAGGGATAGGGTTAGCATTAGCGTTAGGGTTAGGGCTGCGGTTAGGGTTAGGGTTAGGGTTAGGGTTAGGGGTATGGGTAGTTGTAGGGGTAGGGGTAGGGGTAGGGGTAGGGTTCGCGTTAAGGTTAGGGTTAGGGTTAGCGTTAGTGTTAGGGTTAGGGTTAGGGTTAGGGTTAATTGGGTTAATGACCTTAATTTGGGTCAATGATGGTTAAAGGGATTAATGGTGGTTAATGAAGGTTAATGGTGGTTAATGGGGATTAATGGAGGTTAATGGGGGTCAATGGGGGTTAATTGGGTTTAATGGAGGTTAATGGGGTTAATGGTTAGGGTTAGGGTTTAGGGTTAGGGTTAGGGTTAGGGTTAGGGTTAGGGTTAGGGTTAGGGTTAGGGTAAGGGTTAGTGTTAGTGTTAGGGTTAGGGTTAGGGTAAGGGGTAGGGTTAGGGGTAGGGTTAGGGTTAGGGTTAGGGTTAGGGGTAGGGTTTGGGGTAGGGCTAGGGCTAGGGTTAGGGTGAGGGCTGACGGTGAGCGTTAGGGTTAGGGTTAGGGTTAGGGTTCGCGTTAGGGTTAGGGTTAGCTTTAGGGTTAGGGTTAGAGTTAGAGTTAGGGTTAGGATTAGGGTTAGGGTTAGGGTTAGGGTTCGGGTTCGGGTTCGGGTTTAGGTTTGGGTTAGGGTTAGATTTAGGGTTAGGGTTAGGGTTAGGGTTAGGGATAGGGTTTGGGTTAGCGTTAGCGTTTGGGTTTGCGTTAGGGTTAGGGTTAGGGTTAGGGTTAGGGCTGCGGTTAGGGTTAGGGTTAGCGTTTGGGTTCGCGTTAGGGTTAGGGTTAGGGTTAGCATTAGGGTTAGGGCTGATGGTTAGGGTTATGGTTAGGGTTAGGGTTAGGGTTAAGGTTAGGGTTAGGGTTAGGGTTAGGGTTAGGGTTAGGGTTAGGCTTAGGGTTAGGGTTAGGGTTATGGTTAGGGATAGGGATAGGGTTATGATTAGCTTTAGGGTTAGGGTTAGGGTTAGGGTTAGGGCTGCGGTTAGGGTTAGGGTTAGCGTTTGGGTTCGCGTTAGGGTTAGGGTTAGGGTTAGGGTTACGGTTAGGGTTAGGGTTAGCATTAGGGTTAGGGCTGATGGTTAGGGTTAGGGTTAGGGTTAGGGTTAGGGTTAGGGTTAGGGTTAGGGTTAGGGTTAGGGTTAGGGTTAAGGTTAGGGGTAGGGGTAGGGGTAGGTGTAGGGGTATGGGTAGGCGTAGGGTTCGCATTAGGGTTAGGGTTGGGTGTAGTATTAGGGTTATGGCTGAGAGTTAGGGTTAGGATTAGGGTTAGGGTTAGGGTTAGGGTTAGCGTTTGGGTTCGCGTTAGGGTTAGGGTTAGGGTTAGGGTTCGCCTTAGGGTTAGGGTTAGGTTTAGGGTTAGGGTTAGGGTTAGGGTTAGGGATAGGGATAGGGATAGGGATATGGTTAGGGTTAACTTTAGGGTTAGCGTTAGGGTTAGGGTTAGGGCTAGGGTTAGGGTTAGCGTTAGGGTTCGCATTAGGGTTAGCGTTAGGGTTAGGGTAAGGGTTAGTGTTAATTGGGTTAATGATCTTAATTGGGGTCAATGATGGTTAAAGGGGATTAATGGTGGTTAATGAAGGTTAATGGTGGTTAATAGGGATTAATGGAGGTTAATGGTGTTAATGGGGGTTAATTGGGTTTAATGGAGGTAAATGGGGTTAATGGTGTTTAATAGCTGTTAATGGCAGCTAATGGGCTTTAATGGGGTTAATGGAGGTCAATGGTGGTTTATAGGGTTAATGGGGTTTAATGGAATTAATAGTGGTCAATGGTGGTTAAAGGGGGTTAATGGGGTGAATAGCAGTTATTGGGTTTTAATGGGGTTAAACACCCTAGCCCTAACCCTAACCCAATCCTAATGCTAACCCTAACCCTACCCCCTAACCCCGTAACCTCTAAACCTAAACACAAACCCCAAACCCTAAATCCTAACCCTAATCCTGTCCATAACCTTCATTAACCACCATTAACCACCATTGCCCCATTAACTGCATTAACCATCATTAACCATCATTAACCACCATAGACCATTACTAACAACTATTAACCCCTATTAACCACCATTGACCTCCATTGACCCCATTAAAACCCATTAACGGCCATTAACTGCCTTTAAGCACAATTATCCCCCATTATCCTCCACTAACTGCCATTAACCCCCATTACCATCCATTAACAACCATTAACCCCAAATAAACCACCACTGACCCCTAATTGCATTAACCCCCATTAACTACCATCAACCTTCATTAACCAACATAAACCAACATTGACCCCATAAACCCCCATAAACCACCATTAAACCCCATTAACCACCATTATCCACCAATGCCCCCATTAACTGCCTTAACCATCCATTAACCCCCATTAAACCCCATAAACCACGATCAGGTTAGGGTTAGGGTTAGGGTTAGGGTTTAGGGTTAGGGGTTAGGGGTTAGGGGTTAGAGTTAGGGTTAGGGTTAGGGTTAGGGTTAGGGTTTAGGGTTAGAGTTAGGGTTAGGGTTAGGGTTAGGGTTAGGGTCAGGGTTCGGGTTAGGGTTAGGGTTAGGGTTAGGGTTAGGATTTAGGGTTAGGGTTTAGGGTTAGGGTTAGGGTTTGGGTTCGGGTTATGGTTAGGGTTAGGGTTAGGGTTAGGGTTAGGGTTAGGGTTAGGGTTAGGGTTAGGGTTCGGGTTCGGGTTCGGGTTCGGGTTCAGGTTCGGGTTCGGGTTAGGGTTAGGGTTAGGGTTAGGGTTTGGGTTAGGGTTAGGGTTAGGGATAGGGATAGGGTTAGGATTAGCGTTTGGGTTAGGGCTGCAGTTAGGGTTAGGGTTAGCGTTTGGGTTCGCGTTAGGGTTAGGGTTAGGGGTAGGGGTAGGGGTACTGGTAGGGTTCGCTTTAGGGTTAGGGTTAGGGTTAACGTTAGGGTTAGGGCTGATGGTTAGGGTTAGGGCTAGGGTTAGGGTTAGCGTTAGGGTTCGCATTAGGGTTAGGGTTAGGGTTAGGGTTAGGGTTAGGGTTAGTCTTAGGGTTAGGGTTAGGGTTAGGGATAGGGATAGGGATAGGGTTAGGGTTACGGCTGACGGTTAGAGTTAGGGTTAGGGTTAGGGTTCGTGTTAGGGTTAGGGTTAGATTTAGGGTTCGGGTTTGGGTTCGGGTTCGGGTACGGGTTTGGGTTAGGGTTAGGGTTAGGGTTAGGGTTAGGGATAGGGTTAGCATTAGCGTTAGGGTTAGGGCTGCGGTTAGGGTTAGGGTTAGGGTTAGGGGTAGGGTTAGGGGTAGGGGTAGGGGTAGGGGTAGGGGTAGGGGTAGGGGTAGGGTTCGCGTTAAGGTTAGGGTTAGGGTTAGCGTTAGTGTTAGGGTTAGGGTTAGGGTTAGGATTAATTGGGTTAATGACCTTAATTTGGGTCAATGATGGTTAAAGGGATTAATGGTGGTTAATGAAGGTTAATGGTGGTTAATGGGGATTAATGGAGGTTAATGGGGGTTAATGGGGGTTAATTGGGTTTAATGGAGGTTAATGGGGTTAATGGTGTTTAATGGCTGTTAATGGTGGCTAATGGGCTTTAATGGGGTTAATGGAGGTCAATGGTGGTTAGGGTTAGGGTTTAGGGTTAGGGTTAGTGTTAGGGTTAGGGTTAGGGTTAGGGTAAGGGTTAGTGTTAGTGTTAGGGTTAGGGTTAGGGTAAGGGGTAGGGTTAGGGGTAGGGTTAGGGTTAGGGTTAGGGTTAGGGGTAGGGTTTCGGGTAGGGCTAGGGCTAGGGTTAGGGTGAGGGCTGACGGTGAGCGTTAGGGTTAGGGTTAGGGTTAGGGTTCGCGTTAGGGTTAGGGTTAGCTTTAGGGTTAGGGTTAGAGTTAGAGTTAGGGTTAGGGTTAGGATTAGGGTTAGGGTTAGGGTTAGGGTTCGGGTTCGGGTTCGGGTTTAGGTTTGGGTTAGGGTTAGATTTAGGGTTAGGGTTAGGGTTAGGGATAGGGTTTGGGTTAGGGTTAGCGTTTGGGTTTGCGTTAGGGTTAGGGTTAGGGTTAGGGTTAGGGTTAGGGTTAGGGTTAGGGCTGCGGTTAGGGTTAGGGTTAGCGTTTGGGTTCGCGTTAGGGTTAGGGTTAGGGTTAGGGTTAGCATTAGGTTTAGGGCTGATGGTTAGGGTTATGGTTAGGGTTAGGGTTAGGGTTAAGGTTAGGGTTAGGGTTAGGGTTAGGGTTAGGGTTAGGGTTAGGGTTAAGGTTAGGGTTAGGGTTAGGCTTAGGGTTAGGGTTAGGGTTACGGTTAGGGTTAGGGTTATGGTTAGGGATAGGGATAGGGTTATGATTAGCTTTAGGGTTAGGGTTAGGGTTAGGGTTAGGGTTAGGGCTGCGGTTAGGGTTAGGGTTAGCGTTTGGGTTCGCGTTAGGGTTAGGGTTAGGGTTAGGGTTAGGGTTAGGGTTAGCATTAGGGTTAGGGCTGATGGTTAGGGTTAGGGTTAGGGTTAGGGTTAGGGTTAAGGTTAGGGGTAGGGGTAGGGGTAGGTGTAGGGGTATGGGTAGGCGTAGGGTTCGCATTAGGGTTAGGGTTAGGTGTAGTATTAGGGTTATGGCTGAGAGTTAGGGTTAGGATTAGGGTTAGGGTTAGGGTTAGGGTTAGCGTTTGGGTTCGCGTTAGGGTTAGGGTTAGGGTTAGGGTTAGGGTTAGGGTTAGGGTTAGGGTTAGGGTTAGTGTTAGTGTTAGGGTTAGGGTTAGGGTTAGGGTTAGGGGTAGGGGTAGGGGTAGGGGTAGGGTTAGGGTTAGGGTTAGGCTTAGGGATAGGGTTAGGTGTAGGGGTAGGGTTTGGGGTAGGGCTAGGGCTAGGGTTAGGGTTAGGGTTAGGGTTCGCATTAGGGTTAGGGTTAGGGTTAGGGTTAGGGTTAGGGTTTGTGGTTAGTGTTAGTGTTAGGGTGAGGGTTAGGGGTTAGGGTTCAGGTTAGGGTTAGGGTTAGGGTTAGGGTTAGGGTTAGGGTTAGGGTTAGGGTTAGGGTTAGGGTTAGGGTTCGCGTTAGGGTTAGGGTTAGGATTAGTGTTAGTGGTAGGGTTAGGGTTAGGGTTAGGATTAGTGTTAGTGGTAGGGTTAGGGTTAGGGTTAATTGGGTTAGTGAGCTTAATTGGGGTCATTGATGGTTAAAGGGGATTAATGGTGGTTAATGAAGGTTAATGGTGGTTAATAGCGATTAATGGAGGTAAATGGGGTTAATGGTGTTTAATGGCTGTTAATGGCAGCTAATGGGCTTTAATGGGGTTAATGGAGGTCAATGGTGGTTTATAGGGTTAATGGGGTTTAATGGAATTAATAGTGGTCAATGGTGGTTAAAGGGGGTTAATGGGGTGAATAGCAGTTATTGGGTTTTAATGGGGTTAAACACCCTAGCCCTAACCCTAACCCAATCCTAATGCTAACCCTAACCCTACCCCCTAACCCCGTAACCTCTAAACCTAAACACAAACCCCAAACCCTAAATCCTAACCCTAATCCTGTCCCTAACCTTCATTAACCACCATTAACCACCATTGCCCCATTAACTGCATTAACCATCATTAACCATCATTAACCACCATAGACCATTACTAACAACTATTAACCCCTATTAACCACCATTGACCTCCATTGACCCCATTAAAACCCATTAACGGCCATTAACTGCCTTTAAGCACAGTTATCCTCCATTATCCTCCACTAACTGCCATTAACCCCCATTACCATCCATTAACAACCATTAACCCCAAATAAACCACCACTGACCCCTACTAATTGCATTAACCCCCATTAACTACCATCAACCTTCATTAACCAACATAAACCAACATTGACCCCATAAACCCCCATAAACCACCATTAAACCCCATTAACCACCATTATCCACCAATGCCCCCATTAACTGCCTTAACCATCCATTAACCCCCATTAAACCCCATAAACCACGATCAGGTTAGGTTTAGGGTTAGGGTTAGGGTTTACGGTTAGGGGTTAGGGGTTAGGGGTTAGAGTTAGGGTTAGGGTTAGGGTTAGGGTTTAGGGTTAGAGTTAGGGTTAGGGTTAGGGTTAGGGTTAGGGTCAGGATTCGGGTTAGGGTTAGGGTCAGGGTTCGGGTTAGGGTTAGGGTTAGGGTTAGGATTTAGGGTTAGGGTTTAGGGTTAGGGTTAGGGTTTGGGTTCGGGTTATGGTTAGGGTTAGGGTTAGGGTTAGGATTTAGGGTTAGGGTTTAGGGTTAGGGTTTAGGGCTAGGGCTAGGGTTAGGGTTAGGGTTAGGGTTAGGGTTAGGGTTAGGGTTAGGGTTAGGGTTAGGGTTCGGGTTCGGGTTCGGGTTCGGGTTCGGGTTCGGGTTCGGGTTAGGGTTAGGGTTAGGGTTAGGGTTTGGGTTAGGGTTAGGGTTAGGGATAGGGATAGGGTTAGGATTAGCGTTTGGGTTAGGGCTGCAGTTAGGGTTAGGGTTAGCGTTTGGGTTCGCGTTAGGGTTAGGGTTAGGGGTAGGGGTAGGGGTAGTGGTAGGGTTCGCTTTAGGGTTAGGGTTAGGGTTAACGTTAGGGTTAGGGCTGATGGTTAGGGTTAGGGCTAGGGTTAGGGTTAGCGTTAGGGTTCGCATTAGGGTTAGGGTTAGGGTTAGGGTTAGGGTTAGGGTTAGGGTTAGGGTTAGGGTTAGGGTTAGGGTTAGTCTTAGGGTTAGGGTTAGGGTTAGGGATAGGGATATGGATAGGGTTAGGGTTACGGCTGACGGTTAGAGTTAGGGTTAGGGTTAGGGTTCGTGTTAGGGTTAGGGTTAGATTTAGGGTTCGGGTTTGGGTTCGGGTTCGGGTACGGGTTCGGGTTCGGGTTAGGGTTAGGGTTAGGGATAGGGTTAGCATTAGCGTTAGGGTTAGGGCTGCGGTTAGGGTTAGGGTTAGGGTTAGGGTTAGGGGTAGGGGTAGGGGTAGGGGTAGGGGTAGGGGTAGGGTTCGCGTTAAGGTTAGGGTTAGGGTTAGGGTTAGCGTTAGTGTTAGTGTTAGGGTTAGGGTTAGGGTTAATTGGGTTAATGACCTTAATTTGGGTCAATGATGGTTAAAGGGATTAATGGTGGTTAATGAAGGTTAATGGTGGTTAATGGGGATTAATGGAGGTTAATGGGGGTTAATGGGGGTTAATTGGGTTTAATGGAGGTTAATGGGGTTAATGGTTAGGGTTAGGGTTTAGGGTTAGGGTTAGGGTTAGGGTTAGGGTTAGGGTTAGGGTTAGGGTTAGGGTAAGGGTTAGTGTTAGTGTTAGGGTTAGGGTTAGGGTAAGGGGTAGGGTTAGGGGTAGGGGTAGGGGTAGGGTTAGGGTTAGGGGTAGGGGTAGGGTTTGGGGTAGGGCTAGGGCTAGGGTTAGGGTGAGGGCTGACGGTGAGCGTTAGGGTTAGGGTTAGGGTTAGGGTTCGCGTTATGGTTAGGGTTAGCTTTAGGGTTAGGGTTAGAGTTAGAGTTAGGGTTAGGATTAGGGTTAGGGTTAGGGTTAGGGTTCGGGTTCGGGTTCGGGTTTAGGTTTGGGTTAGGGTTAGATTTAGGGTTAGGGTTAGGGTTAGGGTTAGGGATAGGGTTTGGGTTAGCGTTAGCGTTTGGGTTTGCGTTAGGGTTAGGGTTAGGGTTAGGGTTAGGGCTGCGGTTAGGGTTAGGGTTAGCGTTTGGGTTCGCGTTAGGGTTAGGGTTAGCATTAGGGTTAGGGCTGATGGTTAGGGTTATGGTTAGGGTTAGGGTTAGGGTTAAGGTTAGGGTTAGGGTTAGGGTTAGGGTTAGGGTTAGGGTTAGGCTTAGGGTTAGGGTTAGGGTTAGGGTTATGGTTAGGGATAGGGATAGGGTTATGATTAGCTTTAGGGTTAGGGTTAGGGTTAGGGTTAGGGTTAGGGCTGCGGTTAGGGTTAGGGTTAGCGTTTGGGTTCGCGTTAGGGTTAGGGTTAGGGTTAGGGTTACGGTTAGGGTTAGGGTTAGCATTAGGGTTAGGGCTGATGGTTAGGGTTAGGGTTAGGGTTAGGGTTAGGGTTAGGGTTAGGGTTAAGGTTAGGGGTAGGGGTAGGGGTAGGTGTAGGGGTATGGGTAGGCGTAGGGTTCGCATTAGGGTTAGGGTTGGGTGTAGTATTAGGGTTATGGCTGAGAGTTAGGGTTAGGATTAGGGTTAGGGTTAGGGTTAGGGTTAGCGTTTGGGTTCGCGTTAGGGTTAGGGTTAGGGTTAGGGTTCGCCTTAGGGTTAGGGTTAGGGTTAGGGTTAGGGATAGGGATAGGGATAGGGATATGGTTAGGGTTAACTTTAGGGTTAGCGTTAGGGTTAGGGTTAGGGCTAGGGTTAGGGTTAGCGTTAGGGTTCGCATTAGGGTTAGCGTTAGGGTTAGGGTTAGGGTTAGTGTTAATTGGGTTAATGATCTTAATTGGGGTCAATGATGGTTAAAGGGGATTAATGGTGGTTAATGAAGGTTAATGGTGGTTAATAGGGATTAATGGAGGTTAATGGGGTTAATGGGGGTTAATTGGGTTTAATGGAGGTAAATGGGGTTAATGGTGTTTAATGGCTGTTAATGGCAGCTAATGGGCTTTAATGGGGTTAATGGAGGTCAATGGTGGTTTATAGGGTTAATGGGGTTTAATGGAATTAATAGTGGTCAATGGTGGTTAAAGGGGGTTAATGGGGTGAATAGCAGTTATTGGGTTTTAATGGGGTTAAACACCCTAGCCCTAACCCTAACCCAATCCTAATGCTAACCCTAACCCTACCCCCTAACCCCGTAACCTCTAAACCTAAACACAAACCCCAAACCCTAAATCCTAACCCTAATCCTGTCCATAACCTTCATTAACCACCATTAACCACCACTGCCCCATTAACTGCATTAACCATCATTAACCATCATTAACCACCATAGACCATTACTAACAACTATTAACCCCTATTAACCAACATTGACCTCCATTGACCCCATTAAAACCCATTAACGGCCATTAACTGCCTTTAAGCACAATTATCCCCCATTATCCTCCACTAACTGCCATTAACCCCCATTACCATCCATTAACAACCATTAACCCCAAATAAATCACCACTGACCCCTACTAATTGCATTAACCCCCATTAACTACCATCAACCTTCATTAACCAACATAAACCAACATTGACCCCATAAACCCCCATAAACCACCATTAAACCCCATTAACCACCATTATCCACCAATGCCCCCATTAACTGCCTTAACCATCCATTAACCCCCATTAAACCCCATAAACCACGATCAGGTTAGGGTTAGGGTTAGGGTTAGGGTTTAGGGTTAGGGGTTAGGGGTTAGGGGTTAGAGTTAGGGTTAGGGTTAGGGTTAGGGTTTAGGGTTAGAGTTAGGGTTAGGGTTAGGGTTAGGGTTAGGGTCAGGGTTCGGGTTAGGGTTAGGGTTAGGGTTAGGGTTAGGATTTAGGGTTAGGGTTTAGGGTTAGGGTTAGGGTTTGGGTTCGGGTTAGGGTTAGGGTTAGGGTTCGGGTTCGGGTTCGGGTTTAGGTTTGGGTTAGGGTTAGATTTAGGGTTAGGGTTAGGGTTAGGGTTAGGGATAGGGTTTGGGTTAGCGTTAGCGTTTGGGTTTGCGTTAGGGTTAGGGTTAGGGTTAGGGTTAGGGCTGCGGTTAGGGTTAGGGTTAGCGTTTGGGTTCGCGTTAGGGTTAGGGTTAGCATTAGGGTTAGGGCTGATGGTTAGGGTTATGGTTAGGGTTAGGGTTAGGGTTAAGGTTAGGGTTAGGGTTAGGGTTAGGGTTAGGGTTAGGGTTAGGCTTAGGGTTAGGGTTAGGGTTAGGGTTATGGTTAGGGATAGGGATAGGGTTATGATTAGCTTTAGGGTTAGGGTTAGGGTTAGGGTTAGGGTTAGGGCTGCGGTTAGGGTTAGGGTTAGCGTTTGGGTTCGCGTTAGGGTTAGGGTTAGGGTTAGGGTTACGGTTAGGGTTAGGGTTAGCATTAGGGTTAGGGCTGATGGTTAGGGTTAGGGTTAGGGTTAGGGTTAGGGTTAGGGTTAGGGTTAAGGTTAGGGGTAGGGGTAGGGGTAGGTGTAGGGGTATGGGTAGGCGTAGGGTTCGCATTAGGGTTAGGGTTGGGTGTAGTATTAGGGTTATGGCTGAGAGTTAGGGTTAGGATTAGGGTTAGGGTTAGGGTTAGGGTTAGCGTTTGGGTTCGCGTTAGGGTTAGGGTTAGGGTTAGGGTTCGCCTTAGGGTTAGGGTTAGGGTTAGGGTTAGGGATAGGGATAGGGATAGGGATATGGTTAGGGTTAACTTTAGGGTTAGCGTTAGGGTTAGGGTTAGGGCTAGGGTTAGGGTTAGCGTTAGGGTTCGCATTAGGGTTAGCGTTAGGGTTAGGGTTAGGGTTAGTGTTAATTGGGTTAATGATCTTAATTGGGGTCAATGATGGTTAAAGGGGATTAATGGTGGTTAATGAAGGTTAATGGTGGTTAATAGGGATTAATGGAGGTTAATGGGGTTAATGGGGGTTAATTGGGTTTAATGGAGGTAAATGGGGTTAATGGTGTTTAATGGCTGTTAATGGCAGCTAATGGGCTTTAATGGGGTTAATGGAGGTCAATGGTGGTTTATAGGGTTAATGGGGTTTAATGGAATTAATAGTGGTCAATGGTGGTTAAAGGGGGTTAATGGGGTGAATAGCAGTTATTGGGTTTTAATGGGGTTAAACACCCTAGCCCTAACCCTAACCCAATCCTAATGCTAACCCTAACCCTACCCCCTAACCCCGTAACCTCTAAACCTAAACACAAACCCCAAACCCTAAATCCTAACCCTAATCCTGTCCATAACCTTCATTAACCACCATTAACCACCACTGCCCCATTAACTGCATTAACCATCATTAACCATCATTAACCACCATAGACCATTACTAACAACTATTAACCCCTATTAACCAACATTGACCTCCATTGACCCCATTAAAACCCATTAACGGCCATTAACTGCCTTTAAGCACAATTATCCCCCATTATCCTCCACTAACTGCCATTAACCCCCATTACCATCCATTAACAACCATTAACCCCAAATAAATCACCACTGACCCCTACTAATTGCATTAACCCCCATTAACTACCATCAACCTTCATTAACCAACATAAACCAACATTGACCCCATAAACCCCCATAAACCACCATTAAACCCCATTAACCACCATTATCCACCAATGCCCCCATTAACTGCCTTAACCATCCATTAACCCCCATTAAACCCCATAAACCACGATCAGGTTAGGGTTAGGGTTAGGGTTAGGGTTTAGGGTTAGGGGTTAGGGGTTAGGGGTTAGAGTTAGGGTTAGGGTTAGGGTTAGGGTTTAGGGTTAGAGTTAGGGTTAGGGTTAGGGTTAGGGTTAGGGTCAGGGTTCGGGTTAGGGTTAGGGTTAGGGTTAGGGTTAGGATTTAGGGTTAGGGTTTAGGGTTAGGGTTAGGGTTTGGGTTCGGGTTAGGGTTAGGGTTAGGGTTAGGGTTAGGGTTAGGGTTAGGGTTAGGGTTAGGGTTAGGGTTAGGGTTCGGGTTCGGGTTCGGGTTCGGGTTCGGGTTCAGGTTCGGGTTCGGGTTAGGGTTAGGGTTAGGGTTAGGGTTAGGGTTAGGGCTGCGGTTAGGGTTAGGGTTAGCGTTTGGGTTCGCGTTAGGGTTAGGGTTAGGGTTAGGGTTAGGGTTAGGGTTAGGGCTGCGGTTAGGGTTAGGGTTAGCGTTTGGGTTCGCGTTAGGGTTAGGGTTAGGGTTAGGGTTAGGGTTACGGATAGGGATAGGGATAGGGATAGGGTTAGGATTAGCGTTAGGGTTAGGGTTAGGGTTAGGGTTAGGGTTAGGGCTGCGGTTAGGGTTAGGGTTAGCGTTTGGGTTCGCGTTAGGGTAAGGGTTAGGGTTAGGGTTAGGGTTAGGGTTAGGGCTGCGGTTAGGGTTAGGGTTAGTGTTTGAGTTCGCGTTAGGGTTAGGGTTAGGGTTAGCATTAGGGTTAGGGTTAGGGTTAAGGTTAGGGTTAGGGTTAGGGTTAGGGTTAGGGTTAGGGTTAGGGTCAGGGTTAGGGTTATTGTTAGGGTTAGGGTTAGGGTTAGGGATAGGGATAGGGTTAGGATTAGCTTTAGGGTTCGCGTTAGGGTTAGGGTTAGGGTTAGGGTTAGGGTTAGCATTAGGGTTAGGGCTGATGGTTAGGGTTAGGGTTAGGGTTAGGGTTAGGGTTAGGGTTAGGGTTAAGGTTAGGGGTAGGGGTAGGGGTAGGGGTATGGGTAGGCGTAGTGTTCGCATTAGGGTTAGGGTTAGGTGTAGTATTAGGGTTAGGGTTAGGGTTAGGGTTAGGGTTAGGGTTAGGGTTAGGGTTAGGGTTAGGGTTAGGGTTAGGGTTAGGGTTAGGGTTAGGGTTAGGGTTAGGGTTAGGGTTAGGGTTAGGGTTAGGGTTAGGGTTAGGGTTAGGGTTAGGGTTAGGGTTAGGGTTAGGATTAGGGTTAGGGTTAGGGTTAGGGTTAGGATTAGCGTTAGGGTTCGCGTTAGGGTTAGGGTTAGGGTTAGGGTTAGGGTTAGGGTTAGGGTTAGGGTTCGCCTTAGGGTTAGGGTTAGGGTTAGGGTTAGGGTTAGGGATAGGGATAGGGATAGGGATATGGTTAGGGTTAACGTTAGGGTTAGCGTTAGGGTTAGGGTTAGGGTTAGGGTTAGGGCTAGGGTTAGGGTTAGGGTTAGCGTTAGGGTTCGCATTAGGGTTAGCATTAGGGTTAGGGTTAGGGTTAGTGTTAATTGGGTTAATGATCTTAATTGGGGTCAATGATGGTTAAAGGGGATTAATGGTGGTTACTGAAGGTTAATGGTGGTTAATGGGGATTAATGGGGGTTAATGGGGGTTA
>NC_139518.1:72493348-72495848 GCF_947247035.1 Vipera ursinii
GCATTAGGGTTAGGGTTAGGGTTAAGGTTAGGGTTAGGGTTAGGGTTAGGGTTAGGGTTAGGGTTAGGGTTAGGGTCAGGGTTAGGGTTATTGTTAGGGTTAGGGTTAGGGTTAGGGATAGGGATAGGGTTAGGATTAGCTTTAGGGTTCGCGTTAGGGTTAGGGTTAGGGTTAGGGTTAGGGTTAGCATTAGGGTTAGGGCTGATGGTTAGGGTTAGGGTTAGGGTTAGGGTTAGGGTTAGGGTTAGGGTTAAGGTTAGGGGTAGGGGTAGGGGTTGGGGTATGGGTAGGCGTAGTGTTCGCATTAGGGTTAGGGTTAGGTGTAGTATTAGGGTTATTGCTGAGAGTTAGGGTTAGGATTAGGATTAGGATTAGGGTTAGGGTTAGGGTTAGGGTTAGGATTAGCGTTAGGGTTCGCGTTAGGGTTAGGGTTAGGGTTAGGGTTAGGGTTAGGGTTAGGGTTAGGGTTCGCCTTAGGGTTAGGGTTAGGGTTAGGTTAGGGTTAGGGATAGGGATAGGGATAGGGATAGGGATATGGTTAGGGTTAACGTTAGGGTTAGCGTTAGGGTTTGGGTTAGGGTTAGGGTTAGGGCTAGGGTTAGGGTTAGGGTTAGCGTTAGGGTTCGCATTAGGGTTAGCGTTAGGGTTAGGGTTAGGGTTAGTGTTAATTGGGTTAATGATCTTAATTGGGGTCAATGATGGTTAAAGGGGATTAATGGTGGTTACTGAAGGTTAATGGTGGTTAATGGGGATTAATGGGGGTTAATGGGGGTTAATGGGGGTTAATGCAATTAATAGGGTTCATTGGTGGTTTAGGGGGTTTAAGTGGTTAATGAAGGTTAATGTTCGTTAATAAGTTTTAATGGGCTTAATTGGGATCAATGATGGTTAAAGGGATTAATGGTGGTTAATGAAGGTTAATGGTGGTTAATGGGGATTAATGGAGGTTAATGGGGGTTAATGGGTGTTAATTGGGTTTAATGGAGGTTAATGGTCATTATTAAGTTTTAATGGGCTTAATTGGGATTAATGATGGTTAAAGGCATTAATGGTGGTTAATGAAGGTTAATGGTGGTTAATGGGGATTAATGGAGGTTAATGGGGTTAATGGGGTTAATTGGGTTTAATGGAGGTAAATGGGGTTAATGGTGTTTAATGGCTGTTAATGGCAGCTAATGGGCTTTAATGGGGTTAATGGAGGTCAATGGTGGTTTATAGGGTTAATGGGGTTTAATGGAATTAATAGTGGTCAATGGTGGTTAAAGGGGGTTAATGGGGTGAATAGCAGTTATTGGGTTTTAATGGGGTTAAACACCCTAGCCCTAACCCTAACCCAACCCTAATGCTAACCCTAATCCTACCCACTAACCCCGTAACCTCTAAACCTAAACACAAACCCCAAACCCTAAATCCTAACCCTAATCCTGTCCATAACCTTCATTAACCACCATTAACCACCATTGCCCCATTAACTGCATTAACCATCATTAACTATCATTAACCACCATAGACCATTACTAACAACTATTAACCCCTATTAACCACCATTGACCTCCATTGACCCCATTAAAACCCATTAACGGCCATTAACTGCCTTTAAGCACAATTATCCCCCATTATCCTCCACTAACTGCCATTAACCCCCATTACCATCCATTAACAACCATTAACCCCAAATAAACCACCACTGACCCCTACTAATTGCATTAACCCCCATTAACTACCATCAAACTTCATTAACCAACATAAACCAACATTGACCCCATAAACCCCCATAAACCACCATTAAACCCCATTAACCACCATTATCCACCAATGCCCCCATTAACTGCCTTAACCATCCATTAACCCCCATTAAACCCCATAAACCACAATCAGGTTAAGGTTAGGGTTAGGGTTTAGGGTTAGGGGTTAGGGGTTAGGGGTTAGAGTTAGGATTAGGGATAGGGTTAGGCTTTAGGGTTAGGGTTAGGGTTAGGGTTAGGGTTAGGGTCAGGGTCAGGGTTCGGGTTAGGGTTAGGGTTAGATTTAGGGTTAGGGTTTAGGGTTAGGGTTTAGGGCTAGGGCTAGGGTTAGGGTTAGGGTTAGGGTTAGCGTTAGGGTTTAGGGTTAGGGTTTAGGGTTAGGGTTGTGTTAGGGTTAGGGTTAGGGTTAGGGTTAGGGTTAGGGTTAGGGTTAGGGTTAGGGTTAGGGGTTAGGGTTAGGGTTAGGGTTAGGGTTAGGGTTAGGGTTAGGGTTAGGGTTAGGGTTAGGGGTTAGGGTTAGGGTTTGTGTTCGGATGAGGGTTAGGGTTAGGGTTAGGGTTAGGGTTCGCATTAGGGTTAGGGTTAGGGTTAGGGTTAGGGTTAGGGTTAGGGTTAGGGTTGTGTTAGGGTTAGTGTTAGGGTTAGGGTTAGGGTTAGGGTTAGGGTTTGGGGTTAGGGTTAGGGTTAGGGTTAGGTTTAGGGTTAGGGTTAGGGTTAAGGTTGTGTTAGGGTTAGGGTTAGGGTTTAGAGTTAGG